>NC_054481.1:131048973-131056873 GCF_017639515.1 Carcharodon carcharias
TGGTAACCCCACACCATGGTAACCCCACACCGTGGTAACACCGTGGTAACCCCACACCATGGTAACCCCACACCGTGGTAACACCGTGGTAACCCCACACCGTGGTAACCCCACACCGTGGTAACACCGTGGTAACCCCTCACCGTGGTAACACCGTGGTAACCCCACACTGTGGTAACACCGTGGTAACCCCACACTGTGGTAACACCGTGGTAACCCCACACTGTGGTAACACCGTGGTAACCCCACACTGTGGTAACACCGTGGTAACCCCACACCGTGGTAACACCGTGGTAATCCCACACCGTGGTAACACCGTGGTAACCCCACACCGAGCACAGAGTTCCTCAGTTCAATTCCAGCTCTGGTTAATGTTAGCAAATCTCAGAGGGGTGCAGCCATTATGGAGAGACTGAGGGCAGGAGAGTCGGGAGTTTAGATGGGGATCCACCTCCCAGCCATGTCTTGTGGCTGTTCTCCGGAAAGTGATTGTGTAAAACATCAAACGAGAACAGGGTGTGGTTCTGCTGCAATGCCATTAACTTCCCACCTGCTTCACATGTGCTAAATGGCCATGTGGGTAAGGTTTCCAGGACACAGTTGGGACCGGTGGAATATTGGTCAGGTTAACAGTCCAGACCTTCAGGCAAGGGAGGGAGAAAAATAGAAAACAAACAGAAACTTGCTTGTGTTGAGGACCCAATTACTGGAATTTTTGAGCCCCTACAGGCCGCTTAAAATCTATGGTTTAGAAATTACCCTGGGGACCACTGTGCCCAAGGGCCCATTAGAGTGTGAGGGTGGACGGTGAATGCTGGCAGCTGAACTACATGGTGGAGCACATCACAAGCAATCCTGCCCTTGTTCTCACCCAACATACCTACATGTGCAGTGTGGCTGGGATCACTGTACAGCAACCAGAGCCACAAGCCTTGGCTGATTCCAGCCTCCCCCCTTCTAGTATTTTGACCAAATGTGACAAGCCAGTTGGGAATGTCTGAATTCTGACAGGAATGGAAACTGCAGTATCTAGTCTGAAGAGCTCAGTGCTATGCTCAGCACTCCCTTCACAAAAAAGCCATCAAGAAAGCACCACACAAACAATTCCAGAAAAATCTCTTTGCAATAATTATAGAAAACGCAGCAATTATAGAGCCCAGCTATGTTTCTCACTTCCCATAATTATGCACTTCCAAGGAATGTCCCTTATAAATCGTGTGAGCTAAAGTGTTCAGGGAAGGAAGCCACTCACAATCTCTCACCTTGGGTTACAGGCTTGGCTGAGTCAGCTTTCTTTTGATCCAAAGTCGCTAAGCATGTGGAGGCCAGAGGGGTGGTTTGAGCTGCAGATTTCTCTACCGGTCCTTTCTCAAGGGCAGTGTCTATCTTCTCTCTCCTGGCGTTGTCCTGGGTGCTCCTCTGGCACTGCTGGATCTACAATATAGCAGAACAATGAATCACCATTCCCAATGGATCCCCAAGAGCAGCAGCAGAGGTGTAAAATGCTCTTACCAAAGCAACTTAGCTGAACTAAATGTTGGTAACATCAGGAACCTTTTACATGGAATGGCAAACGGAATAAAACTGTAATCATTTATAAAATATCACACAACATTTGTTCCAAATCAGTGTGAGGTTCTCAATGGTAAATTTCTATGGCAGCAAAATAAAATGTCTGAGCCTGCTGTAACCCTCCTATCAACAGCTTTGAAATTTCCAACTATATGAGACTTTATCAGTACAGTTGTGGTCAGATTGTTGTATAATAAATTATTCCAGGCTTCTGAAACACTAGTCCAGTAACATAACCATCAATTTCCTGGGGGCCACTAGCACCAGAAATTCTGGATGCAAAAACAGGTCAGAGGCTGGGAATTCTGCGGTGAGTAACTCACCTCCTGACTCCCCGAAGACTTCCAACCATCTACAAGGCACAAGCCAGGAGTGTGATGGAATACTCTCCGCTTGCCTGGATGAGTGCAGCTCCTGCAACACTCAAGAAGCTGGACACCATTCAAGGCAAAGCAGCCCCGCTTGATTAGCACCCCATCCACAAACATTCACTCCCTCCACCACCGATGCACAGCAGCAGCAGTGTGTGTAGCATCTACAAGATGCACTGCAGCAACTCACCAAGGTTTCTTCGACAGCACCTCCCAAACACATGACCTCTACCAACTCGAAGTACAAGGTGCTCCATTACTTCCCAAACACTCACCATGCTGAGTTGGAAATATATCGGCCGTTCCTTCACTGTCACTGGGTCAAAATCCTGGAACTCCCTCCCTAACAGCATGGTGGGTGTACCTACACCACGTGGACTGCAGCGGCTCAAGAAGGCAGCTCACCACCACCTTCTCAAGGGCACTAGGGATGGGCAATAAATGCTGGCCCAGCCAGCGACACCCACATCTCGTAAATGAATTTGAAAAAAATTGACCCAGCGCCAGTGAAGGAACAGGGATATATTTCCAAATCAGGATGGTGAGTGACTCGGAGCAGAACTTCCAGGTGATGGTGTTCCCATGTGTCTGCTGCCCTTGTCCTTCTAGATGGTAGTGGTTTGGATTTGGAAGGTGCTGTTGAAGAAACCTTGGTGAGTTGCTGCACTGCATCTTGTAGATGGTACACACACTGCTGCTACTGTGTTGGTGGTGGAGGGAGTGAATGTTTGTGGATGGGGTGTTACTATCTCCAAAATGGGGTCAAGGCAGTGTTGTACAAACATTCTGTGCTTCAGAAAAGCAGACTTCCTCCATTCAACCTGACCCCCCACCCCACCCCACCACCCCCCACCCAACCTCCCCCCCCCCATCCCCCGCCGACACACTCACCCAACCCCCACCCCACCCCACCCGCCACACTCTGATATTCAGGTCTGTGCAAAATTAAGTCAAACTTTAGGTCAGCAATTCCAGTCACAAGCAGCGTTACTGGAAGCAAAGGTTCAGCTTCTCTTTGCAAAGATGGATTGAAATGAGTTTGCTTCTGGTCTCTTGCTCTCCCACACGCTTAAAATCAAAATTTCTGGGAAGTTATTGCACCAGATAATAAGGCTCTCCAGTGTTCCACTCACTGCTGACACCACACGTTAGCACTGGGAATGAAATGAGTTAGTACATCACAGAGGAGTGACAGGGCAGACAATGGAAGCCTGAGTGAGGTAGCTGCTGGGATAATGCCGATCTTTACCTTACGCATTGGCCGTGCATTTTGAAAAGTACATGCGAATTGCAGGCTATTTGGATAATTAAAAACCTTACATTTGCATGCATCATGATTTACTATGTCAACATTTAATTTAGTAATGTTCTATCTAAACTTGTCACACTAGATGTAACTATGTCCTGTCAGTGTTGGTGTTCTTCTATTGGCAGGATGCTGTCATTACAGTGACAAGTTTACATGGGTAGATCCCACTATAAACATGGACACAAGAATTTACAGTGGAGGAAGTGGTTGCATTCAATATCTAGATTTAAATTAACCATTAAGCTGTTTGTATAAGGATATCATATGAAAGCAGGAGAGTAGTGCGCTGGATATAAATGGAGAGAGTGACATGAAGGCTAAAATCAGCTGCATGCTGATAAGGCAAGGGTTTAAGAAAAGTGCTTTGGGGCAGTTAGGCTCAATACACAATTGAGGAACAGTATAGAAAAAGTGCAACCGCATTAATAAAGAATGGATTCACCAGTTAGTTTCACCTTTAGCAAAACTGGCATCTCTCCACACCGCACCTCCCCACCCCCCCTCCCCGTTGTTGGGGAGTTTAGAACGAGACCTATTCTGCAGTTAATTATGCCATGTCTGACTGACATGGGCATCCTTTATGTAGAGGCTTGGGAGTGTAACTGCTATCAGCACATGGACAGCAAGCTGGAGTCTGCTGATTGCCTGTTGTTATTGAGCCTGCCCTCCATAACTGGTCTGTTCCCCAAACTAAATAAATTTCCACTTGATCAGCACCAAACGTGCAAAAACAAATTGCTAAGCAACAACGGCTATTTTGCAGAGTAATTATCTTTACGGTATTAACTCGTTTCTTCACCAGTGCATACTCGTCACCTCGATGGAAAGACACCAAAATCTTTCTAATTATAAAATGACAGATGCTCACTGATAACGCTGGCTGTTACTAACCACAGCCACATGAGATCATTCAATGGCCAATGAGGTCAACAGATCTCCACTGAATTAAAAAACAACCTTCACAGAACTAATATTAGGAAAATCTTTCCCTGCAGAATTCACCATAGAGCACAACATTTCATTAATAATAACTTCTAAAACAATAATACTCATCAGTTAGTGAATTAATGGGAGTGAAATGTGGTCTCTCTCTCTAATATCGGATGAATCTAAACTATATTTTATAAATTTTTCTGAATATTTTCTGGATCTAAACTATATTTTCACTAGTTGAATTTCTCAGGGATTCCTCTCTGACTTATTGGGTTATATTTTATAAGTTGGTTTTCATTCATAATTATACGGTGCAATTTTAATTACAGGAGTTCACGATGGGAGAGACAATTAGCATTTACTCACGGGGTAATACTGGGTGCCACCACTAGATGGAACAAAATATAAAGATGTCATTTAAAAATGTTTTCTTCTTACTCAAACAGGAGTCTCTGTGCCGCAGCTTGCTCCGACTGAACAGGCAGACAAAGGGGCTGAATATACCTCAGTGGCAAAATGCATCAGACAATGATGTACTGAACCACAATCCCAGCAAGGTCTCTGGTTTAATATCGAGTCCATTTTGAGTTGACTTATCCCAGTGCAGAGAGCAACAGCAGCACACACAACACATCCTTGGGAGGAGAGGGGTGATAATCGGACAGGGTTCCACTGTTGATTCTTGTTAGTGGCGCTGCTTGTCCCTGGGCATCAGAAGGATTAAGCTGAGCTGTGAAGCCGTCACAGTCAAACAGTCTGTCAATTTTAACTGTACATAAGATAGAATTTTACAGCACAGACACAGGCCCAGCTGGTCCATGCTGGTGTTTATGATCCACTTGAGCCTTCCCAATCTCATTTCATCTTACCCAATGTCATTATTTCCTATTCCTTTGTCCCTCATGTGTTTATGCAGCTCGTCCCTTAAATGTATCCACACCATTTGCCACGGGCACTCCCTTTGGTACGGAGTTCCATGTTCCCACCACTCTGGATAAAGAAGGCTCTCCTGAATTCCCTGCTGGATTTATTAGCAGCTATCTTATATCGATGGCCCCTAGTTCTGGTCTGTTCCGCCAGTGGAAGTGTCTCCTCTCTGTCCAATACAGACAAAACGGTGAAGCTTGGCACCCACAGGGGAAAGCTATTGTCAAAGCTTCTCGGAATATGATCTAATCAGTGTCGGGCTTTGGAACGTAACTGTCGCTTTTCTGAACTTTCAACTCTTCTCCAAAGGAGCAGGATCATGCAGAAAGGAGCATTATCTTGAGTTAAGGTACTCAAGGAACGATACATGAGCAGAGAATCAGTGCTTTCAAGGAAGGGAGGAAACAAAGATAAAATTTCATGATTACAAGTCACTGTATCCTATAAACATGGCCGGACAGTAATGACCTGTAACATGCTGATCATTAGCGACTTCGAGCAAGAGGGATTGTTTACCCAGTAGCTTTATAAACCACAATTTTTTGTAGTTTTCTTTTGCTGGGGAGTGAGGATTGACAAAAGTCATGAAGACCAGGCTATCTGAGAACTCACAGCCCCAGTGAAAGGCCTGTATTAAAACAGCAGAGGGTGCGATGAATAAATCAACGTCACGTTTACAGAGCAGAGAAGGACATGGCATCGGCTCTGTCTTCACACTGATCTGATGGAGGGGGATGTTTCAAAGGGGACTGTATGCGGTGCAAACACACGCATGGAGTGCTGCTCATTGCCTGGTGCTTAGTGTGATTTATAACCACTGTTAGTGGCTGAATAGATGGTGGTGCATCAGGGCCATCGAGAGTTCATTACAGCTTTAAAAGTTTGTCCTCTTGGACAGAGCTGAATACCATCTGTCTTTATCACAGCGCCAATACCCAGCCACTGAGAGATAAAGACAGGGACTAAGTTGAAGCTGTCACAATAACAACAATTTATATTTATATAGCACCTTTAAGATAATAATGTTCCGAGGTGCTTCACAGGAATGTTAAATCACCCCCAACAGGGGGTGCAGAAAATCAGAGATGTGGAAAAATCAGAGTTTGCACCTCTCATTGTTATTGCAAGAAGTTGCCTCGAAGAATTATGTAATTAACTGAGTTTACAGCACAGAGACTGGCCATTCAGCCCATCTGCTCCATGCTGGTGTTTATGATTCACAAGAACCTCCTCCCACATGAACCCACTTCATCCCACCCCATCACCATATCCTTTTATTCCTTGCGGTCTCCTCTACATTGGAGAGGCCAAACGTAAACTGGGCGACCGCTTTGCAGAACACCTGCGGTCTGTCCGCAAGAATGACCCAAACCTCCCTGTCGCTTGCCATTTTAACACTCCACCCTGCTCTCTTGCCCACATGTCTGTCCTTGGCTTGCTGCATTGTTCCAGTGAAGCCCAACGCAAACTGGAGGAACAACACCTCATCTTCCGACTAGGCACTTTACAGCCTTCCGGACTGAATATTGAATTCAACAACTTTAGGTCTTGACCTCCTGCCTCCATCCCCACCCCCTTTCCGTTTCTTCCCCCTTCCTTTTGTTTTTTCCAATAATTTATATAGATTTTTCTTTTTCCCACCTAATTCCATTATTTTTAAATCTATACCTTTTATGCCCTTTTAGTCTTATTTCACCCCACCCCCATTAGAGCTATCTGTACCTTGAGTGCCCTACCATCCATTCTTAATTAGCACATTTGTTTAGATAATATCACCAACTTCAACACCTCTGTGTTCTTTTGTCTGTGACATCTTTTGATTATCTGCTCCTATCACTGCTCGCTTGTCCCTACAACCACACCAGCCCACCACCAGCCCCCCCACTTCTCCCCCCCTACCCCACCCCCATACCTTAAACCAGCTTATATGTCACCCCTCTCCTAATTTTACTCAGTTCTGCTGAAGGGTCATGAGGACTCGAAACGTCAACTCTTTTCTTCTCCGCCGATGCTCCCTTCAAATTCATCTCAGGCGCTCCCGGGGGGAGCGAGTTCCATATTCCCACCACTCTCTGGGCAAAGACGTTTCTCCCAAATTCCTGATTGGATTTATTAGTGAATGTCTGATATTGGTAATCCCTAAATTTGGACTGTCCCACAGTGGAAAAATCTCCTCTCCCTCTGTCCTATCAAACCCTCTCAGAATATAAAGACCTCTATTAGGTTAGCTCACCCCCCACCTTCATGATTCTGCTCTGTCTTTCCCAACAGTCGTAACCACTCAGTTCTGATATCATTCCTGTAAATCATTCAGCACCTTCCTCCGAGTCTCTATATCCAGTGTTTATGTAAAATGTACTCCATGGGGATGATTAAAATGGGGAGATTTATGAAGCGAGTCACAACTCTAAGCTTCTTAGAGCATTTTATGAAAATATTTATCTCTTCACCAATTATCAGAATCAGAGCTTGTATATAAAAAGCGTCATTAAGGTAGCAGTCACTCCCAGGAGGAAACAAATCCTGACACTGAACCAGACGAGACGAGCGAAGGACAAGAGAGCAAAAACTTAGCCAGAGGGAGATTTTAAACAGGAGGAGAGACAGGAGCTAGGGGGAGAGAGCAAGAGAAAGAGAAAGAGAAAGAGAGGGGGAGGGGAGGATAGAGAGAGACAGAGAGAGAGAGAGAGGGGGGCGAGAGAGAGGGGGGGAGTGGGGTGAGGGGGGGGGAGTGGGGTGAGAGAGAGAGGGGGAGTTGGGGTGAGGGGAGGAGTGGGGTGAGAGAGAG